>NW_027249212.1:437500-455791 GCF_030848795.1 Temnothorax nylanderi | reverse complement strand
GGCATTCACGACGAAAGATATTAACCCCCCACATTTCAGTTTAAATATATTACAGCTTTATTCAGATTTTTAGCGAACATACGCTGAATGCAATATGTGGTATGATGTGTTCATAACTGTAAATTTTATTTTATAAATTCCTATTGATAAATAAAATTATACTAAAATCAAATTTTTAAAACTGTAAGTATCAATATCACAACATAGATACTGATTCGTATATAATTTTTACAGCCACAGATACTTTTGAAATATATATATGATAATATTGTCATGATACTTTTACAAATGCGTTTGCAGAAACTGCCATGGGCACTTCTCTACGAGGCCTTGGTGATTTCCAGCAGCAGTATCGAAAAGCAGTTCATCGGATGGGAGAACTTTTTATTTACAGGTATAATAATTCATGTTTTATTAGCTATAAATAACTGTATATCTATATTCTGTCTTAATTAAAATATAAATTTGTAATGTCTAATTATATAAAGAGTTAAATAATAATACAATACTTAATGTAAAGCATCACTCTCCTTAATTAGAAATTTATAGATTACACATCTGTTAAATTATCTATTTAAAAATAAGTACAAATAAACTTAAAAATAAATAGTTAAAAAAAGGTATTTTATACTATATAAGATTTTGCATATTTTTCTAGCATAATTTTATTAGTGTTTAAATTTACTCTCTTTTTATATAGTTACTAAAATAATACTAATTGTAAGAGTAGGTATATAAAAAACTTAAAAAACTTAAAAAAATGTTTTCTAAATTTACATGCATTAATATCTTTTTAAAATTACATGCCTGACATTTATAAATTATTTAGAATAAGGAGGCAATGGCTGCACATAGATTGGATATTCTCGTTGACGTCTAAAGGTCGAGAGCAAAAGAAGATGCTGAAGATATTACATGGATTTACTAAACGAGTACGCAAAAATGCTACTTAATATTATATTTAGACATTATCTATTTAGAATTATTACAACAAAGATTCCATGATTATCGTGTAAAAAAATTATAATTTATAAATATTAATAACACATTACTAATGTATTTATGGAAGAATCATTAATGTTGTATTTACATAGATAATTGCTGAAAGAAAACTTTATCATGATCGCACTAATGGTCAATACTTGAAAAGCTTTTATAATAACACGTCGGCAAAGAGAGATGACGCAGAACCGGTAGGAAGTACGTAATGTAATCGGTAGCTATTTTTTAAATCTGGTTGGTGTTTAATATCATAATTTATATTTTACAACTCATGAATATTATACTTATAGTTTAAACATAGTCAAATTAATAAAAACGTCACAGAAGAATTTTGCTGTTAATTTGATACAGACATGTTTACATATTTCGATTTAGTACGAATAAAACGACTTGCAATGTTGGATCTTCTAATAGCAGCATCTCGTGATGGCCTTATGACTGATTCAGATATTAGGGAGGAAGTTGATACTTTTATGTTTGAGGTACATAATTTCTTTTGTAACCTTTCTCATTCATTATTTGATTTATCGATATATAATACATTGAATGTATACGATTATAGGGTCATGATACTACAGCAATGGGTCTGTGCTTCATTTTGGCACTATTAGCTGAGGATAACGACATTCAGGTATCTATCGTCAAATGTAAATCGCTATTCCAAATAGACAAAAACATTAATTGATTCCAAAAGTTATTTATTAACCCTCCATCTGTATATACGGCGTCCGAGCCAAAATAATACCTGCTCATAGCAATAAAACTTGTAAGCCTTCCAGAAAATATTAAATAAATAATGTTGATCAAAATGATTATAAAATCGTCAATTACAATGTAGACAGATGTTTCATAAATTTTTACTCCGAAGGTGCAAAAGAAAAACGTATACGAACGGAGGATTAAATATAAATCAATATCTAATTTTTTAAATGTTATTTTAAGCGTGTATATGTGTAATGTATACAATTTACTTTTTGTAGGTATTAATAGATATACAGAAATATATGCGCACGCGCGCGCGTATGCGTTTACACATCGCTTAACCCGAAAACACCACACTAGGTGTATATAGGCTGCGGTCCATTTGATGTTACAAGTGCTTCGAAGCGTTCTTTTTCTTCTCCTTTCTTCATTGAAAGAAAGGAGAAGAAGAATGCTTCGAAGCATTTGTAGCATTAAATGGATCGCAGCCATAGAACACCCATGTTTGTTTTAAAAATTCCGGCTGTTTCTACAATATAGTGATAGTTAAGGTAGCCGTCTCGCTACGTGCTAGTCATGTGACTGTTTGTAGGTTTTCACGTTCAGAAATATATTTCAGGCAATTTTTGCTAAGGGAAAAATAATTTTATGAATTATGGTGTAAAATTTCATACGTGACAAAGTATGTTACTTTTTCCAAATTCTGTGATTTTTCTCATTTGACTCCGTTTTGATCAGCTGATCATGCGAGTCGTCGAGAAAGGTTACAAGTGAGGTATCATCACATCTCCTTTTCGATTGAATTTTGACAATTACTGAGAAAGGGTTTCAAAACGCATGACAGGGGTGTCAATCACTATCCAATTCGGCTAAGAAAGACGAGCCCCATAACCTGCAACTACAGCCAAGTCTTCCCAACCTCACCTCGACCAAAAAATGTCTGCTCGATTACCGCATTTTCACTAAAATAAACTAAAAAATTAGCAGCGAAATCTCCGGTAAACTATATATTTTATGGTTGCATCGGATTCTTCGAAATCTAATGTACAAAAAGCAATGTTTTTTCTCACTTCATCTAATCGAAAAATGCGAAAATATGTGATTGAAACCGTGATAGAGCCTTCTTTTTCTGGCCGTCTGTATGAAGTAATGCAAAATTTGTGATTTTCGAGATCGATTTTCTAGAGTAAATAGTCGGTAAGAAGCCACAGAAAAAATCGACTGCAAAGCTGATCATATAATTTGATATAAAATCCAAAATCGAAAACTTTATCTAATACATGCCCTGACGAGGCGACTACCTTAAGGAATCGAAGTGATAAGGTAAATAAACTTTTGTTCTCTTTCTACCAATCCCCATGCTGTGCAGCCTCATCTGCCGTTTAATAGACGTATGGCTATACACCCAGTAGGGGCAGTAGGTAGATGTGCTAAACCTAGTGCGGTGTTCTTGGGTTAAGCGTACGCACATATTTCAAATATTCATTTACATTCTAAGGAGATTCGGGTGCTTCATCGGGGGGAGTAGTGGGACGCGGGGGTCCTAAGGACAATTTGGCAACAGCACACTAGCGTTTGAAGTGGGAGTGAATTGACATTGCTCCGATTGCTCGCCGCGTGTATAGTGCGTGCTGCTACTTCTGTCAAGCGTTAATTAACCTTAATTAAAAATGACTGATAAACAATACAAATGGAAAGGAAAGTTCGTGAGTGAAAAAAAATACCATTATTACCATCATTTCGACGTCTTTTGACCTTATTGTGACTTTCGTGTTCTACCTGGGATATTGCAACTTCTATTCAAAAATGCCCCGCCGTATAACCTTTACTATACTCATTTGCGCTGTTGCCATTATTTGCTTGCGTTCATTTCTAGCAGACAAAAAATCAAGCAATGTATGCTTTAATAATTAATTTTTCTACGAAATGTGCGGTAACCTTCCCCTTTCTTTCACTCATTTATTTGTAAATTATTAAGTTACATGTGCAATGCATATTTTTCTTTCCTTATCATTTGCATTTTTTCTTGCATTATTTCATTCTGAAGGTGTGCAATGCAATATGTCATTTCACATAAGAACCTATGCTAAAAAGTACAATTTTTGAAGTAGATTTTTTTTAAAACGTGACGGTGAAAAATTCTCAAAAAATTCACATAATTCTATTTTGCATTCCAGAACAACATATTAAAATTTCATGAAACTGGCTGCATTTTTTTGTAGCACCTGAACCTCCTTAAGTGCAATTTATATACACATATTTCAAACAAATCAAAACATTTGGGAAATAAATATTCCCGCGATATATTTGTTTCTATGTAAAAATATCACAATAACAAGAGACTTCTAATTAACAATGATGATACAGGATCGTGTCAGGAACGAAGTCGATACTGCCTTGCAAGAGAATGAACAGAAGTTTACTATGAAATTATTGCAAGACCTACCATATTTGGACAGATGTATAAAGGAAGCATTACGCTTATATCCCAGTGTGTTTTTCATATCACGAATTCCTGCGGAAGACGTAAAATTACGTATGCATCTAACCAATTTTTTCTTGTGTAAATTTTAAAATATATTACGCAACATGTCATCGAATACGCTAAAAAGCAACATTCTTGTATATTTCAAAGATGTAAAAGTTTGTATATTTTTATTGATAAGTTTATTTCTATAATATTTCAAAATTTTATATACAAAGCTCTATCTAATACAACGTACAACATTTTCAGAAAATAATGTTAAGCAAGTAATGCTTAATAAAATTTAAATAATAATTACATTATATTTTTTATCTTGCAAACTATAGGCAACTATTCCTCTGTTGCATTAGCTACACTAAAAAAAAATTCTTGATAAATTCGTGAAATGCATTTAGTAATAAGTTTTTTTTTAATTTTTGATTATTATTGCCAATTTTAATAATAATAACAAAACATTTTGTAATGATTATAAACAATCTAAAAACTCAAACTTTGCGTTTAGTACTTATTACCAAACAGTTTCGTAAAAATTACTCTAGTTTAGTGATAATTAACAAACAGTTCGATAATAATTAGTACTAAATTGTCTTAAAAGCCTTATCTGATTGGTTTGCTGAAACTTACTCAATTATTTAGTAAGCAATTTGGTTACATTTATCATTACTTGGTAATAATTATCAAACTTTGCCAATATTAACCAAATCATATCAGGTTTTGCTAGAATTATTTGTTAACATTAACCAAATTATTTCGTCGCACAATCACCTATACGTTTAGTTGAAACTACTTCACCAAGGTTCTTGGTAACATTAGCCAAGCCTGGATAATTAGACATCTTTTCAATGTATATATTCAATTTTAAAATTTTAATGCAGCTTAAATTATTTCTAAATCTTAATTATATTGTACGATATGCTTTTTAGAGTCATATTTGGTACCTGCTGGAACATTCTTGCATCTTAACATTTACGGAGTCCACAGAGATCCTAATTTTTGGTCAAATCCAGAAGTATTTGATCCTGATAGATTCTTGCCTGAGAAGATCCGACATCGTCATCCTTATTCGTATTTACCATTCAGTGCTGGTCCACGTAACTGCATCGGTAAACTGTTTTTTTTTTATATCCTGATATGTATAATACCATGTTATATTAACAAATTACGATATGTACCAAATTGTAGGTCAACGATTTGCTATGCTGGAAATGAAGGCCATGATAGCTCCTCTGGTACACAATTTCTACTTGGAGCCTATTGATTATTTAAAGAATCTTCGGATGCAGGTTGATTTGGTACTTCGCCCTGCTCAGCCACTTCGTGTAAAATTTATCCCTGTTTATAAAACGAAAGCAAGCCCTTGAAATAAATATCGACTTAATAAAGATCATAAAAGGCTAAGGAAAGGTTTTATTTGCTTACACAATAATTGTTAAGTTAATAGCTTCGTAATAGTAACACTTTGCACACGTGTCATTATCGGTCACAAAATAAAAATATAAATAAAATGTAGGGGAGACCGGGGCTAAAAGGTCAACGGGGTTGAAGTGTCAAATCAAATATCTCGGAACCTGTATATTGTGCGAACTCGCTATTAACATTGTAAACGCTGCTTATGGTACCCATGTGACCAACGGAGTTTCAGCAGGTTACCTGCCGTGTTATGATTTTTACGAGGGCAAACGTGTTTTCGGAAGGTGAAAGTGAAATTTTCTGCGCGTGGAAATATTGTAATATCTGCAATAATATTTGCTCTCCAAATCTCGCGGTACGTGATTATAAAGAGTAATGCATGCTGAACACGAATCCAGTGTAGTTTTTTCATTATCGTTGATGTCTAATATTTCGTGGGCGATCAAACCTGAAACTTGTGTTTGGGGCTAATCAGTCAGTAAGCACCCGGGGCTGGTCAGTCACTGTGGCGCGCCGGGCGCACGACTTCAGCTCACTGCGAATTCGCCAATTTCAGGTTAGGTTTCCCTTGAGCGTGATTCTGTCTTCCCTTGCACGTGCGTCAGTTTGTATAGGAGGGAAATAGTACGCACGTATCGTCGCAAAACGGGTGTTTTGGCCGACCGAAAAGATGGCGGACCGTTGTTTTTGAGATCGCTCGCGCTCACGGCACGTCGGCGAGGTACGGCGAGGCACGGCACGGCTCTGAGATCCCGCGATTTCCGCGCGAGAGTTGACATGCCGCGCGCGCGGTAGATCGTCGTTGTTGGTCGTTGTGTCAGTGACAGTCGCGCGTGCGACCGCATCGTCCAGCGTTCGCCGCATCGTCTCGGCGTCATTGTCGCCGGCGTTGTAGTGGTGGTGGTGTCGGTGGTGGTCATCGTCGTCGTCGTCGTCGTCGTCGTGGTGGTCATCGTCGTCGTCGTCGTCGTCGTCGTCGTGGTGGTCATCGTCGTCGTCGTCGTCGTCGTCGTCATCGTCGTCGTCGTGGTGGTCGTGGCCGTCGTCGTCGTGGTGGTCGTGGCCGTCGTCGTCGTCGTCGTCGTCGTCGTCGGCGCGTCGAGGAATCGGCGCGAGGACGCCGTCGAGTCGGTAAAATGGTCGCGCTCCACCGCGAGCTTTTCTAACCCCCCTGTCGCTATTTATCGCTCCCCCGCGAGAAACGCGGCTTGGTTAGGTTGCTCGAGGGTCCGCGCTGATCCTATGGCACCGGAACTCCGTCACGCGTGTTCCCCGTGGTTGCCCGCGTTGACAATATGACGTGCCGTTGGGGAGTTTACGATTTGGTTAACCTCTGTATTCACGTGCCTAAATTGTTTTATGGAATAGGTCTAGGTAAAACAATTATTTTTTAATGTTTCGCATAAAAATTTTAAATAAATTTTTATATTTTTCTCTTAAAAAACAATTATTAAAATGTATCCTATCATTTTTCAGGATTAGCTGTACGTATATGTATTGAAAATGCAGTGTGACTGATCAGCCCTGGGGGGGTGACGCTTAAACCCCGGCATTTTTGAGATTTCAATTTTTGCACCGTTGTCGTTTTTGCTCTATACCGGTTAAACAAAGCGACGTAGATAAAAATTTCCTTAATAAATTTTGTAGCTAAAGGTTCACTCTTTACAGTGGTATACCACATTTAACTTCAATTATTTATTTTGTTGTTAAAAATCGGCTCCGAAAAAAAACTGACCTTTTAGCCCCGGTCTCCCCTAATGTATAAAATATATTAAATAAATAATTATTTTACTATATAGTCAATAAAGTATTACAGTATTTTATTGCAGTATTTTGTTGTACATGATATTTTATTACACAATAAAACTGCATTGCAGCGCAAACAAACAATTATTTTTATAAATAATGAATAATAAGTTATGAAATACTCTCCTTGCATTCAAAAACACGTATATTATCTGTGAAAATAGCAATCAGACTTATTTGAAAATAAAATAAATTAATTAAAATTAAAATTAAAATTAAAAATAAACATAAAATAAATGATAAATATATCAAAAAATTATGCCATATTATAAAACAACGTTTATATTATTTATTTATTTTTATTTTTTTTCTGTCTTGTATTTTTTTAAATTATTTTATGTGATTTGACATCATTGAGAGAATATTTTTACATTCATATTTCTATTGATATCAGGTATAGCGCAATAAATTTTTTGTGTGTCCGGTATAGGTTTAGCACTTGACTTGAAAAATGAAGAATTACTGAAGCACTGGGAACTTTATTTTTCAAATTTTTAGCCCGGGGACCTCTATTTGAATTTTGAAAAATGTTTTATGAGTAGAATGTATTACTTTTTTAATACCAACACGGGGATTCTCTAACTCCTTAACGACAGTTTCGGTATCGCTACGCAGGTATTATATATGGTAAAAAAGCTGTGGATATAATATACCTGTTTTTTTCATTAACTATATGATTTAATTGTTACATGTTATCCGTTAAAGTTCCCCAATTTATAATATTCCATTTAAAAAAAGTAATTCAATAATAAAAATAAGTAAAAATGCAATTAAAAAATAGAAAATATTCAAATTTCCTCTTTACCTATAGATCGAAATTTCAGGATTGCTGACTATAAATTTATCAAATTTTTTGATAGCCATCGGTAGAGTCTATCTTATTTTAAAAAAATTATTTTCGAAAAAAAATGAAGAAAAAGTCCCTTAAAAAATCGAAGTTATTGGAATCTTATTTTCTTATGTCTTAAAAATTTCAAAATTAAGTCTAGAATTTGTGAGATTTTTTTGAAAAAAATCAAAACGGTTGCACTAAGAAAAACAAACATTTTTTACTTAAATCCTAAAAAAAACAGTCATATTGCCCGTTAAACATTTTTTCGATATTTTCTTCGAAAAGTACAGTAAAAAACGAAAAGAAAGACCACCTAATTTTTTACAATATCTTTTTTCTTCTTAAAGTTACAGGCATTTGAAATTTTCCAAATTTTAAACTGCATTTTTTTTTTAAATCCATAACTTAAGTATGAGTAGAGATAAAAATCTGAAAAAAATCATGGAAGCTACTTTCATTTAGTATAAAAACACAAAACATTTTCGGCCAAATCAAAAATGGTCGAGGACAATCATGTGTTGAGTTGGCATAATTGCATTATATATAATCACATATATTTATAATAATTATATATAATCTTTTTTTCCCGGGTTGTTCTTAATCAATTGTTATATTTACAGATCATCTCAAATACTTAGTCTGTAAAATGATTTGTACAGCATCATAGATCCATATACAGATTGTTTTATTGGCTAAAAAGTTTTTAAATGTGTATTTAAATGACTTTAAATATAAGAATAGATTATAAACAAGCCTTAGTGCGCACTCAGTGTGCACTAGTGCAAGCGCCCGAATTCGCTATTAAAGACGTCATAAACACGTTCAAAAGACGTAAAAAGTAGGAATTTTAAAATTTCTTTATTATTAAAAAAACGTTTCTATAATAGTTTCTTAAACGTTATTTTATCGGAAAAAAAACGTCCCATCGAACGTTTTTCGAATGGACATTTTTACTCATGAGAAACGTTTCTAGAAATCGGTTATAAAACGTTTCGGAAAAACGCTTATAAAACATATTTGAAACGTGTATGTGCTACCTGGGTAACTTATACATGTAACTTTTTAAGCAAAAATCGGTAACTCCTTCACCAATCCTCGCCAAATTCAATACCTTCCTTAAATGATATTCTATCCATCAAATAACTTACACATTTTTTGAGCAGAAATCGTTACACATTTTTTAATCGGTAACCCTCTCACCGATCCTCGCAAAATTCAAAACAACCTTCCTTTAATAATATTCTATATAAAATTACATGTACAACCTTATACACTTTTTAAGCAGAAATCGGTAATCCCTTCACCAATCCTCGCCAAATTCAATAACAATCTTCCTTTAATGATACTCTATTCTTCAAATAACTTAGAGTAGACCGAGGCGAATCGGATCAATATAAGTTTTAAGACAGAGTTTTCGTTAGTGTTTTGTTTCAAACGAGCTGTTTTATCGTGCTAATTAGTAATCCGATTCGCCTCGGTCTACTCTATATATTTTTTAGGCAGAAACCCTTTCACCAATCTTCGCGAAATTCAAAACAACCTTCCTTTAATGATACGTTCTATATATAATTATATTTCCCGCCTCGTTCTCGGGATTAATAAATGTAGTAATGTTAGTTACTGCCAGGAGTCGCCACAATCTTTAGAGTTCAAAAAAGGACCGCTAGATCCTTCGTCTCTCCTCATGCCTGCTTCATATTGTTTTTTGTGCTCGTTGTCGTTGCACGCACAGAGTTCGTTTTCACGAAAAATTACAAATTTCTGTTCTTTTCCCCGCCAAAGGATGGGAAAATCACGGAAAAGAAAGCATTCGTCGAATGAAGACAGCACGGAAAGGATTCTACGCAAATTAGAGAAACTAGAGAACAAGGTCTCGCGACTATCGAGACAAGATTCCGGCGAAGCACATTACGATCGGAGATCTCCTTCTTCCAATACATTGATTGGTAAGAAGTACAGTTTTCTTAAGCTCTCAAAGTCGGTTGAGCTCACTCATAAGATGAGACATATACCGGACGTCGAGCATACGTGAACTATTTGTTGGTTAGAATCCATGCACAGGATGGAACAAATACCAAACATGAATTCTGTATAAAGTACAGATTCTCATTTCCTTTTCAACAATGCTCTCGTTTTCTCTAGGAACCCTTACAGAGGAAGGGGCAGATAAAGAGAACGATGAGATCGTAAATTATTTACCTCCAGAGGAGACAAGCGCCGATAAAGGCGATCCGTCATCCGAGCCGAAGGATACGATGGACGGAAACAAGGAGCTGTCATCAGTCCCAATCCAACCACTAAACGAGGAAGTATTAAAAATCCTCGGGAAAGATCTAGCTTTACCTTCCGATCCAGAACAAAATATGCATCCGGATCTGGCTTCGAGATGGAAGTTTGTTTTGTCCAAAGGCCTTCCAAAATAAGTGAAAAAAGAAATTCTCGATAAATACCCCCGAAAAGGTATTTGCTGTCTAGAGGCGCCGAAGTTAAACCCAGAAATAAAAACCTCACTAAATGAAACAGCTTCAAAACGAGATGATCATTTCTGTGACTCGCAAAACTTAGCGGGATCGGCCTTGTCAGCCTTGAGTTTGGCGCTCACAGAGCTTCTTTCAAAAGACGAGGCGATAGACAATCTAAAGTTCGTGGAATACATTTCCGATGCCGGAAAGCTCATCGCAGAACTACACCACAAGGAGTCAGTTGCACGAAGAGCATATATTCTTCCTGGATTATATACAGAAGAATACAAAAACGCTACTCGAGAACACAGATATCGGACCGCTCCTCTTTGGTGAAAAATTGGAAGAAAAACTCAAGCAAGATCATTGGAAAAAATGGGAAAGGAACTTAAACCACAGGTTCCGCTGAAAAAATCCCTCAACAAATCAAATTTTTTAAACCAGAAGAGCTCGTCAGGGAAAAATCAGGAGACATCTCAGACGAGCAAGGCTCGACACCAGGCAAGGTCCACTGTCTCCCAGAAATCCAGACAGGCATCATCTCGCCAGTACAGTCAAAATCGTCAGGCCAACAAGACGTCAACCTATTACAAACGGTAGAGGTACGGATCGCCGGCAGATTAAAAAATTTTCGGAAAAATTGGCAACGTATTACAAGAGACACCTTTGTTTTACAAGCCATAAACGGATAATTCCATTTGTTTCAACTCCTAAACAAACTGCCATTCCCTCTAGTAAAGAATGGTCCAAAAAAGAAAAATTCTGAATTAAAACAGAGGTTGAGAAGTTGCAACAAATGGGTGCAATAGAACCCTGTTCCCCTACCGAGGGTCAGTTTATTTCACCGTTTTTTCTAGTCGACAAACCGAACGGCTCTAAGGCGTTTTATTTTAAATAAAGAGACTAAACAAGTTTGTAAATGTTCCTCACTTCAAACTGGAGGACATCAAAGTAGCATGCCGATTATTGTTCCCGAAAGCGTATTTAGGTCATATAGATTTAAAAGATGAATATTTCACTATCCCAATAGATAAAAGAGATAGGAAATTCCTAAGATTTGAATTTGAAGGACAACTCTACGAGTTTACGTGTTTACCCTTCTGGTTAAATATTAACCCTTACGTTTTTACAAAAGTTTTAAAGCCAGTTGTAAATGAACTAAGAAAGAAGAACTTCTTATCGGTAGTTTATTTAGACGATTTTCTTCTTGTCGGGGATTCTTACGAATCATGCCGAAAAAATATTAAGGAAACGATTTCTCTTGTAGAATCGTTAGGTTTTTTGGTAAACTATCAGAAAAGCAAAACCTCTCCAAGTAATTTGTACGAATTTTTAGGTTTCTTATTGAAGTCGAAAACCATGACTCTTGAGCTAACACAAGAAAAACGTCTAAATAATAAAAACTTAGTCTTATCTTTCAGGAACAAAACAAACTGCACAATTCGAAAAGTTGCTCAACTTATCGGTCGTCTTGTAGCTAGCTGTCCGGCGGTTGAATATTCTTGGATATATACAAAAAGACTTGAGAGAGCTAAGTTCCTTGCTCTCCAAATCACGGACGGAGATTATGATCGAAACATGATCTTGCCAGAATATCTGCAAGAGGATTTAATTTGGTGGTCAAACAAAATTCCGGTGGCACGTAATCCCATAAGAACTTTCTCTTTTGAAAAAGAAATATTTTCCGATGCCTCCACTACAGGCTGGGGAGCCCATTGTGAAGGCGAAAATATCCATGGTTTTTGGAAAGAGTCAGAAAGATCCTATCACATAAACTTTTTAGAACTAACAGCTGCCTTCTTAGCACTAAAATAATTCGCGTCCAATTTACAAAATTGTGAAATCTTACTCCGTATAGATAACACCACCGTTATTGCATACATCAACAGAGCAGGTGGTATACAATACCCACATCTTAATAATTTAGCTAGAGAAATATAGCAGTGGTGTGAACACCAAAAATTATGGATATTTGCAGCCTATATCCCATCCGAAGAAAATACGGATGTCGATAGAGAGTCCAGAACAAAAAATATCGATACAGAATGGGAGTTAGCGGATTTTGCGTATAACAAAATTACTCAAACTTTAGGAGAGCCGGAAATTGACCTCTTTGCGTCGAGGGCGAATGCAAAGTGCAAAATCTTTTGTGCTTAGCACAAAGACCCAGAGGCATTTGCTATCGACGCTTTCACGATCTCATGGAAAAAATATTTTTTCTTTGCTTTTCCGCCATTCTCAGTAATACACAGAGTATTGAATAAGATTCGTTTAGAACAAGCCGAAGGAATTGTGGTTGTTCCATTATGGACTTCTCAACCATGGTTCCCTGTATTCAATTCTCTATTAATAAGTGACCTTATAAAATTTAGACCCTCAAATTCCTTGCTCTTATCTCCTTGCAGGACCCAACAACACAAGTTATGTCACTCGCTTACCCTGGTTGCAGGACTGCTAGCAGGGAAGCCTATCGAAGAAAAAACCTCGCGAATTCGACACTAGACATTCTCGTAGCTTCTTTGGCGAATGGAACTATTAACCAATATTATGTTGCATTGAAGAGTTGGTGGAAGTTCTGCAACGAACGGGACCATAATCCGTAAGAATGAAATGCAAACAATGTCTTAGATTTTCTCACCGAAAGTTTCGACAAAGGAGCCTCTTATGGCACACTCAATTCGGCTAGATCAGCTGTATCATTAATATTATCAAATAGTATTACTAATGATCCAATAATTCACCGCTTTTTTAAAGGGGTTTATAGATTACGACCCTGTCAGGGCGGCAGTGTGGTCTAGTGGTAGAGCGCCAGACTCGTAATCTGAGGAACCAGGTTCGAGTCCACTAGAGCCATGTAAACATGGAATGTTTTTCCGAAGCTGCGCCCCTCCGTGCAAGATAGGCTCTTGTGCGGAGCAAACTGGGCTCCGTCTTTCGGAAAGAGACGTTAAGCCGTTGGTCCAAGGAGTTAAAGTGAGAGGAGAAAGGGTAGTAGTGTAAAGGTTTGGGTAACGTTTCTTATAAAAACGACTTGCAAACCCTGCGGGGATAAGCAATAAAGATAGTTTATGATTACGACCCTGTCGTCCTAAATATAATAAAATCTGGGACATTTCAATAGTACTAAAATATTTGAGCAATTGGCACCCAATTGAAAATCTAGAATTCGGACAGCTTACGGAGAAAACAGTTATGTTATTAGCCTTGGGCACGGGTCACAGGGTACAAACCTTTTCATTAATTAAAATAGAGAATATAAAAATATCTTCTGAGGGTATCGAGATAAAAATTCCGTATCTCATTAAGACATCGAGGGCAAAAATATGCCAACCGATGTTTTTCCTCCCTTTCTTTAAAGAAAAGCCCGAAGTTTGTGTGGCAAAAGCAGTTCAAAGATACCTCGAGGTATCTAAAGATCTTAGGGGAAACATAACAAAGTTATTTATATCGATTAAAAAACCTTATAAAGCGGTTTCATCTTAAACAATTAGTCGTTGGCTGAAAACAGTACTGATTAAAAGCGGTATTAAAGATTTTACCGCGCACAGCACGCGACATGCGTCTACATCTGCAGCGTTTAAGAAGGGCATAGACATATCTATTATTAAAAATGCTGCAGGATGGTCAAGAGACTCTCAAGTCTTTGCCAAATTTTATAATCGCCCTGTATGTTCTGAAAAAGAAAACTTTACCTCTTCGGTTCTAAAATAATATAATTTTTTGTTTATATTATAACACATATGTAAGCCTAAACTTGTTTATGTAAAAACTTAGAGATGCCTTTCAGGCTTAGTAAAAGGAAAACGAAAAAAGGAAATTATTATCTCTAAACATCTACATTTATTAATCCCGAGAACGAGGCGGGAAATATAATTATACGATCAAACGAACTTACCTCAAGTGAAGTTCGATCGTAATTATATGACAGCCTCGTTCGAAGGGATTACACAGTCCCACCCTTTATATATATTCCCCCCTTTAAAAGCTATCGCTTTTTTGGCAATAATTTCCTCTAAAAAACAAGCTCTAAAAATATGAAGCAGGCATGAGGAGAGACGAAGGATCTAGCGGTCTTTTTTTGAACTCTGAAGATTGTGGCGGCTCCTGGCAGTAACTAACATTACTACATTTATTAATCCCTTCGAACGAGGCTGTCATATAATTACGATCGAACTTCACTTGAGGTAAGTTCGTTTGATCGTATAAGATTACATGTGTGGCGGTCAACAGACCACACACAAATTATCGCGCCTGCGGAACAGCAACCAGTTGTACACGCAAAGCCAAGCCAGCGGAACGGCAACCGGTCGTACGCGCGCCGAACACGCGACGAACACGTGCCATCCGCATGGCCCTAACACCGAGAAGTAAAAGCATAACAAGGGCTTTCACCGCCAGGCGGCTGAGCTTTCTCGCGTTTAAGGGGATCCTGCAGCCGTATGATTTACCGACATTATCGTTTTCACATAAATCTTTTAATTGGCTTTATAGAATTGCAAAAATCTTTTACAGAATTAAAGTACGCACAAAAATCTAGGCTAGCAAACGCGATTTTATATAAAAAACACCAAAAAATTAAAAATGTTACTTATTTGGGCACATACAGCTGTCACCTGACGACAATATTTGGTTAAAACAAAAATTCTGCAGTTTATACATACATAATGTTTGTCTCCTATCCTTAGGAAATCATGTAGGAATAATATCGTGCAAGTAGAAGTAAGATTCAATGCGTACAATAAAAGAAAAATGTGAATTTTATTTTAGTACTGCAAATACGGATGCAGAATGACAAGAAGAGCAGCAACAGTAGTTGCCGGATCTTGCGAGAGATGGCGAGCAATCGAAAAAAGGACAGATGTCATTTCGTTAGACAAAGACAGATATAGGGAAAACAAAATTAGAAAGGTTGACATTATCGACATCGAGGAAGTTCGCTTGTCACTGCAGGATCCCCTTAAAGTTCAGCAAGGACCTGTATATAAAGGCCAGCAGCGAAGGCATCATCAAGCAGTTCTCCCTCAGTGGACCTTCTGTAAGGAAGCCACCGTACGAGAGCTCCACTTTTGATAACCAGCGATACTGCGCCGACGGAACCATACGAGGCCACCAACTTCACGCCCATCGCTGCCGCCGAAACAGCCCGAGCAGCCACAGGACATCAGCCCTGTAGCGTGGAAGTTGATCCGCCTGGAATCGCCGCCGTGGCCACTCACTAGGCCTCCACGAGATCTGTTGACGACGTGGGACGTACGCACCAGACGCTACACCTCTCCTCGCTGGACGGTGCCTCCACTACTCTGACCGCTGCCGCCATCGCCGGGAGATCACCACGCTCAGGGGACACAGACCGTGCCCCCGGCCAGAGTTCACCGAGGCCTCCAAGTTCGGCCTCGTACGAGCGACGCGGAGGCGCAAACCGACAGCGAGTGGGAGACATCGACCACCGAGAGAGGAGTCCAGGCGTGTGTCCCGAGTCCCGTCAGCACCTCCGGCTTGGAGGAAGCCCGGCCCGTGGGGATTTCGCCGTGTCTCACGTGGAGTGAGCGCCCGCCGCAGTAAAGCGGAACCAATCGGCCCTTTTCAGGGCCACATAATAATTCAATCAACGGCCCTTCTCAGGGCCACGAACCCTGTATATAGAGACGCTGTACATAGTAGTAATAAGAATAAACACTTGTATATACCAGGTATCACGGCTCTCATCATTTACGGCTCCACATACTGCGCCTCCTTCCCCAGAGAGCGAACACGGCAAGCGAAGCCGAAAGATAAGTGGCGATACAACGCCATAACATGTATAACTTGTACACTTTTTAGGCAAAAATCGGTAACCCCTTCACCGATCATTGCCAAATTCCACACCAACCTACCTTTAATGATACTCTATCCATAAAAAAAAATTAAGCTCGATATCTTAAAATTTGCGGAAATTAGAGTAATCATGTAGATTTTTTTAGATAAAAATCGATAACCCTTTTATTATTAGCAATTTTTCTAATTCTATTATATTCTTCGAGTTTTTTCTACCCCTATTTCATATATAATTCTTTAAAATTTGGTTAATCAATTCTTGAGTTATAGAATTTTCGGTAAATTTGGCACACACATACACACATACATACATACGGACATTTTTTGAAATTACAATTTTCCGACGTTTTAGAACATTCTGAACACATTCGCATCGAAAACTAAAAAAACAATTTTTTCTTCGGTCTTTTCTACCCCTATTTCATATATAATTCTTTAAAATTTGGTTGATTAGACGTAGCTTATATGCGATCAATGGTCCATATACGAAGTTTATGAAAACAAAGCTTCCTCTATGAGAAAGCAAAATATAAATAAAATGTAATAAATATATAAAATATATTAATTAAATAATTATTTTACTATATAGTCAATAAAGTATTACAGTATTTTATTGCAGTATTTTATTACACAATAAAACTGCATTGCAGCGCAAACGAACAATTATTTTTATAAATAGTAAATAATAAGTTATGAAATGCTCTCTTTGCATTCCCTGTCACATCTGCCATTTCACTGGCCTCCTTTTTCTTTCTCTTCTTTTCTCATTGCTATTCTCTTATAGCACTTATTGTTAGATTTGTTCGGTAAAATAAGGTAATTATGCAGTAATACGGACCACCCTCCGATGACTTTGACCTTGACATATGTTGTCAAGGTCACCCTCCTGAGTGACCTTCAGAAGGTTTTAGCCGTCGCTCGTTTTTTATTAAAAAGTTATTAACAAAAAAAGTTTCGAAAATATAGCAGTTATTTTAAGTATTGAGAGACATAAACGACTAATATTACGTATTTTTTTTTTTAAGTAGAGAATCTCGTTTCGCGTGAAAGTCGCTACTTTACCAAAACACAACATTTAAAGCAGTAAATTGTTGATGAATTGAAGTCTTTTTGTTAAAGCAGAGAATACTTTATCGTCTTTTCGACGATCGATTCTCTAATTACAAAGATAACTGGCTATCTGCATGCATCTTCGGTATGTCAGTTCGAGAAGCCTTGAATCTATTTTATTCCATTTTGACCTTCGCTAAGCATTCGTCATCCCAGGCGCGTTCTTTGTCTCGTGTGTGTATAAAAACCCATAGAACTTATACGGCGCGTCGCAATTCGTCAACAGTGTGTCAGTAGGTCAATATCTGTCATCGGTCAATTTGCGATGGTCAGTTTTCACTCACGCGCGGGTTATCCAACACAACAAGCGAGAAAGTGTCGATAGAGAATTCATTTAAAACGCCCGCGTTTCCGAGTTCAGTTAAATCCAAATACATTTCTAAATTATGTTACTCTTTAATTTCGTCATTATTTTTGGTTGTTAAAATAAACTATTGTGTTACTTCAAACTTCGGTGTCAGTGGTCTCTCATCCACTATCCCTTCCTCACTCACACGCGCGCAAACAACATGCTATTTTATTACACAATAAAACTGTGCATTACAGCGCAAACGCACAATTATTTCTATAAATAATAAATAATAAGTTATGAAATGCTCACCTTGCATTCCCTGTCACGTCTGGCTATTTCACTGACCTTCTTTTTCTTTCTTCTTTCCTTATTGCTA